>NW_020527861.1:0-47234 GCF_003368295.1 Carassius auratus
GTCTCCGATTCTCGACACAAAAGGATGTAATGACCCCGATTTGAAAAGTGGTTGCTGCAGCCACAACACAGAGTAATAACCCTTAAGATCACAGCGTGCCACTGCTGCAAAACGGTCCAGTGTCATATTTGTCTGTTGCAGAGGAGGCGCATAAATGCTTGTTGGGGAGATGCAGGTGAAGAACATAGTCAGCAGGACAGAAACTGTGCGGGAAGACCCCAATTAATTTTTCACACTTTATATAACCGCAGTATCTCCAACAGTGCCATGCAGTATCTTACAAGAAATGAGGGCAGAGAGAGCAAAAGCCTTGGAAGCACAGTTATCAGCACAAAAGGCAGTGTAGGAACCATAGTCGGCAGGGTTTGAACCTGCGCGGGGAGACCCCAATGGATTTCGAGTCCATCGCCTTAACCTCTCGGCCACGACTACTATAACTTGAGCCAGACAGCTCTCTTGACTGCAGGCAGGGAAGCAGGGATTCCACCAAGATTCAGAAACAAAATCAAGCTGAAGGACGAGGTGGCTAAAAGAAGCCTGGCGTCTCCGATTCTCGACACAAAAGGATGTAATGACCCCGATTTGAAAAGTGGTTGCTGCAGCCACAACACAGAGTAATAACCCCTTTAAGATCACAGCGTGCCACTGGGCCACTGCTGCAAAACGGTCCAGTGTCATATTTGTCTGTTGCAGAGGAGGTGCATAAATGCTTGTTGGGGAGATGCAGGTGAAGAACATAGTCAGCAGGACAAAACCTGTGCGGGAAGAACCCAATTAATTTTTTTACACATTTTATATAACCGCAGTATCTCCAAACAGTGCCATGCAGTATCTTACAAGAAATGAGGGCAGAGAGAGCAAAAGCCTTGGAAAGCACAGTTATCAGCACAAAAGGCAGTGTAGGAACCGTAGTCGGCAGGGTTTGAACCTGCATGGGGAGACCCCAATGGATTTCGAGTACATCGCCTTAACCTCTCGGCCACGACTACGTATAACGGGAGCAGACAGCTCTCTTGACTGCAGGCAGGGAAGCAAGGATGCCACCAAGATTCAGAAACAAAAGCAAGCTGCAGGATGAGGTGGCTAAAAGAAGCCTGGCGTCTCCGATTCTCGACACAAAAGGATGTAATGACCCCGATTTGAAAAGTGGTTGCTGCAGCCACAACACAGAGTAATAACCCCTTTAAGATCACAGCGTGCCACTGGGTCACTGCTGCAAATGGTCCAGTGTCATATTTGTCTGTTGCAGAGGAGGCGCATAAATGCTTGTTGGGGAGATGCAGGTGAAGAACATAGTCAGCAGGACAGAAACCTGTGCGGGAAGACCCAATTAATTTTTTCACACTTTATATAACCGCAGTATCTCCACACAGTGCCATGCAGTATCTTACAAGAAATGAGGGCAGAGAGAGCAAAAGCCTTGGAAGGCACAGTTATCAGCACAAAAAGGCAGTGTAGGAACCATAGTCGGCAGGGTTTGAACCTGCGCGGGGAGACCCCAATGGATTTCGAGTCCATCGCCTTAACCTCTCAGCCACGACTACATTCAAGGCGGCTAGACAGCTCTCTTGACTGCAGGCAGGGAAGCAGGGATTCCACCAAGATTCGGAAACAAAATCAAGCTGAAGGACGAGGTGGCTAAAAGAAGCCTGGCGTCTCCGATTCTCGACACAAAAGGATGTAATGACCCCGATTTGAAAAGTGGTTGCTGCAGCCACAACACAGAGTAATAACCCCTTTAAGATCACAGCGTGCCACTGCTGCAAAACGGTCCAGTGTCATATTTGTCTGTTGCAGAGGAGGCGCATAAATGCTTGTTGGGGAGATGCAGGTGAAGAACATAGTCAGCAGGACAAAACCTGTGCGGGAAGAACCCAATTAATTTTTTCACATTTTATATAACCGCAGTATCTCCAAACAGTGCCATGCAGTATCTTACAAGAAATGAGGGCAGAGAGAGCAAAAGCCTTGGAAGGCACAGTTATCAGCACAAAAGGGCAGTGTAGGAACCGTAGTCGGCAGGGTTTGAACCTGCGCGGGAGACCCCAATGGATTTCGAGTCCATCGCCTTAACCTCTCGGCCACGACTACATTTAACAGAGCTAGACAGCTCTCTTGACTGCAGGCAGGGAAGCAGGGATTCCACCAAGATTCAGAAACAAAATCAAGCTGAAGGACGAGGTGGCTAAAAGAAGCCTGGCGTCTCCGATTCTCGACACAAAAGGATGTAATGACCCCGATTTGAAAAGTGGTTGCTGCAGCCACAACACAGAGTAATAACCCCTTTAAGATCACAGCGTGCCACTGCTGCAAAACGGTCCAGTGTCATATTTGTCTGTTGCAGAGGAGGCGCATAAATGCTTGTTGGGGAGATGCAGGTGAAGAACATAGTCAGCAGGACAGAAACCTGTGCGGGAAGACCCCAATTAATTTTTTCACACTTTATATAACCGCAGTATCTCCACACAGTGCCATGCAGTATCTTACAAGAAATGAGGGCAGAGAGAGCAAAAGCCTTGGAAGGCACAGTTATCAGCACAAAAGGCAGTGTAGGAACCATAGTCGGCAGGGTTTGAACCTGCGCGGGGAGACCCCAATGGATTTCGAGTCCATCGCCTTAACCTCTCAGCCACGACTACATTCAAAGGCGGCTAGACAGCTCTCTTGACTGCAGGCAGGGAAGCAGGGATTCCACCAAGATTCGGAAACAAAATCAAGCTGAAGGACGAGGTGGCTAAAAGAAGCCTGGCATCTTCGATTCTCGACACAAAAGGATGTAATGACCCCGATTTGAAAAGTGGTTGCTGCAGCCACAACACAGAGTAATAAACCCTTTAAGATCACAGCGTGCCACTGCTGCAAAACGGTCCAGTGTCATATTTGTCTGTTGCAGAGGAGGCGCATAAATGCTTGTTGGGGAGATGCAGGTGAAGAACATAGTCAGCAGGACAGAAACCTGTGCGGGAAGACCCCAATTAATTTTTTCACACTTTATATAACCGCAGTATCTCCACACAGTGCCATGCAGTATCTTACAAGAAATGAGGGCAGAGAGAGCAAAAGCCTTGGAAGGCACAGTTATCAGCACAAAAGGGCAGTGTAGGAACCGTAGTCGGCAGGGTTTGAACCTGCGCGGGGAGACCCCAATGGATTTCGAGTCCATCGCCTTAACCTCTCGGCCACGACTACGTATAACTTGAGCCAGACAGCTCTCTTGACTGCAGGCAGGGAAGCAGGGATTCCACCAAGATTCAGAAACAAAATCAAGCTGAAGGACGAGGTGGCTAAAAGAAGCCTGGCGTCTCCGATTCTCGACACAAAAGGATGTAATGACCCCGATTTGAAAAGTGGTTGCTGCAGCCACAACACAGAGTAATAAACCCTTTAAGATCACAGCGTGCCACTGCTGCAAAACGGTCCAGTGTCATATTTGTCTGTTGCAGAGGAGGCGCATAAATGCTTGTTGGGGAGATGCAGGTGAAGAACATAGTCAGCAGGACAGAAACCTGTGCGGGAAGACCCCAATTAATTTTTTCACACTTTATATAACCGCAGTATCTCCACACAGTGCCATGCAGTATCTTACAAGAAATGAGGGCAGAGAGAGCAAAAGCCTTGGAAGGCACAGTTATCAGCACAAAAGGGCAGTGTAGGAACCGTAGTCGGCAGGGTTTGAACCTGCGCGGGGAGACCCCAATGGATTTCGAGTACATCGCCTTAACCTCTCGGCCACGACTACGTATAACAGGAGCCAGACAGCTCTCTTGACTGCAGGCAGGGAAGCAAGGATTCCACCAAGATTCAGAAACAAAAGCAAGCTGCAGGATGAGGTGGCTAAAAGAAGCCTGGCGTCTCCGATTCTCGACACAAAAGGATGTAATGACCCCGATTTGAAAAGTGGTTGCTGCAGCCACAACACAGAGTAATAACCCCTTTAAGATCACAGTGTGCCACTGCTGCAAAACGGTCCAGTGTCATATTTGTCTGTTGCAGAGGAGGCGCATAAATGCTTGTTGGGGAGATGCAGGTGAAGAACATAGTCAGCAGGAGCAAAACCTGTGCGGGAAGAACCCAATTAATTTTTTCACACTTTATATAACCGCAGTATCTCCACACAGTGCCATGCAGTATCTTACAAGAAATGAGGGCAGAGAGAGCAAAAGCCTTGGAAGGCACAGTTATCAGCACAAAAAGGCAGTGTAGGAACCATAGTCGGCAGGGTTTGAACCTGCGCGGGGAGACCCCAATGGATTTCGAGTCCATCGCCTTAACCTCTCAGCCACGACTACATTCAAAGGCGGCTAGACAGCTCTCTTGACTGCAGGCAGGGAAGCAGGGATTCCACCAAGATTCGGAAACAAAATCAAGCTGAAGGATGAGGTGGCTAAAAGAAGCCTGGCATCTTCGATTCTCGACACAAAAGGATGTAATGACCCCGATTTGAAAAGTGGTTGCTGCAGCCACAACACAGAGTAATAACCCCTTTAAGATCACAGCGTGCCACTGCTGCAAAACGGTCCAGTGTCATATTTGTCTGTTGCAGAGGAGGCGCATAAATGCTTGTTGGGGAGATGCAGGTGAAGAACATAGTCAGCAGGACAGAAACCTGTGCGGGAAGACCCCAATGAATTTTTTCACATTTTATATAACCGCAGTATCTCCACACAGTGCCCATGCAGTATCTTACAAGAAATGAGGGCAGAGAGAGCAAAAGCCTTGGAAGGCACAGTTATCAGCACAAAAGGGCAGTGTAGGAACCATAGTCGGCAGGGTTTGAACCTGTGCCGGGAGACCCCAATGGATTTTAAGTCCATTGCCTAAAACTCTCGACCACGACTACATTTAATGACGGCTAGATAGCTCTCTGACTGCAGGCAGGGAAGCAGGGATTCCACCAAGATTCGGAAACAAATCAAGCTGAAGGACGAGGTGGCTAAAAGAAGCCTGGCATCTTCGATTCTCGACACAAAAGGATGTAATGACCCCGATTTGAAAAGTGGTTGCTGCAGCCACAACACAGAGTAATAAACCCTTTAAGATCACAGCGTGCCACTGCTGCAAAACGGTCCAGTGTCATATTTGTCTGTTGCAGAGGAGGTGCATAAATGCTTGTTGGGGAGATGCAGGTGAAGAACATAGTCAGCAGGACAGAAACCTGTGCGGGAAGGACCCCAATTAATTTTTTCATACTTTATATAACCGCAGTATCTCCACACAGTGCCATGTAGTATCTTACAAGAAATGAGGGCAGAGAGAGCAAAAGTCTTGGAAGGCACAGTTCTCAGCACAAAAGGGCTGGGTAGGAACCGTAGTCGGCAGGGTTTGAACCTGCGCGGGGAGACCCCAATGGATTTCGAGTCCATCGCCTTAACCTCTCGGCCACGACTACGTATAACTTGAGCCAGACCGATCTCTTGACTGCAGGCAGGGAAGCAGGGATTCCACCAAGATTCAGAAACAAAATCAAGCTGAAGGACGAGGTAGCTAAAAGAAGCCTGGCGTCTCCGATTCTCGACACAAAAGGATGTAATGACCCCGATTTGAAAAGTGGTTGCTGCAGCCACAACACAGAGTAATAACCCCTTTAAGAATCACAGCGTGCCACTGGGCCACTGCTGCAAAATGGTCCAGTGTCATATTTGTCTGTTGCAGAGGAGGCGCATAAAGTGCTTGTTGGGGAGATGCAGGTGAAGAACATAGTCAGCAGGACAGAAACCTGTGGCGGGAAGACCCCAATGAATTTTTTCACATTTTTATATAACCGCAGTATCTCCAAACAGTGCCATGCAGTATCTTACAAGAAATGAGGGCAGAGAGAGCAAAAAGCCTTGGAAGGCACAGTTATCAGCACAAAAGGGCAGTGTAGGAACCGTAGTCGGCAGGGTTTGAACCTGCGCGGGAGACCCCAATGGATTTCGAGTCCATCGCCTTAACCTCTCGGCCACGACTACATTTAATGGTGGCTAGACAGCTCTTCTTGACTGCCGGCAGGGAAACAGGGATTCCACCAAGATTCGGAAACAAAATCAAGCTGAAGGACGAGGTGGCTAAAAGAAGCCTGGCATCTTCGATTCTCGACACAAAAGGATGTAATGACCCCGATTTGAAAAAGTGGTTGCTGCAGCCACAACACAGAGTAATAAACCCTTTAAGATCACAGCGTGCCACTGCTGCAAAACGGTCCAGTGTCATATTTGTCTGTTTGCAGAGGAGGCGCATAAATGCTTGTTGGGGAGATGCAGGTGAAGAACATAGTCAGCAGTACAGAAACCTGTGCGGGAAGACCCCAATGAATTTTTTCACACTTTATATAACCGCAGTATCTTCCACACAGTGCCATGCAGTATCTTACAAGAAATGAGGGCAGAGAGAGCAAAAGCCTTGGAAGGCACAGTTATCAGCACAAAAGGGCAGTGTAGGAACCGTAGTCAGGCAGGGTTTGAACCTGTGTGGGGAGACCCCAATGGATTTCGAGTACATCGCCTTAACCTCTCGGCCACGAGTACGTATAACAGGAGCCAGACAGCTCTCCTGACTGAAGGCAGGGAAGCAAGGATGCCACCAAGATTCAGAAACAAAAGCAAGCTGCAGGATGAGGTGGCTAAAAGAAGCCTGGCGTCTCCGATTCTCGACACAAAAGGATGTAATGACCCCGATTTGAAAAGTGGTTGCTGCAGCCACAACACAGAGTAATAACCCCTTTAAGATCACAGTGTGCCACTGCTGCAAAATGGTCCAGTGTCATATTTGTCTGTTGCAGAGGAGGCGCATAAATGCTTGTTGGGGAGATGCAGGTGAAGAACATAGTCAGCAAGAGCAAAACCTGTGCGGGAAGAACCCAATTAATTTTTTCACACTTTATATAACCGCAGTATCTCCACACAGTGCCATGCAGTATCTTACAAGAAATGAGGGCAGAGAGAGCAAAAGCCTTGGAAGGCACAGTTATCAGCACAAAAAGGCAGTGTAGGAACCATAGTCGGCAGGGTTTGAACCTGCGCGGGGAGACCCCAATGGATTTCGAGTCCATCGCCTTAACCTCTCAGCCACGACTACATTCAAAGGCGGCTAGACAGCTCTCTTGACTCCAGGCAGGGAAGCAGGGATTCCACCAAGATTCGGAAACAAAATCAAGCTGCATGATGAGGTGGCTAAAAGAAGCCTGGCATCTTCGATTCTCGACACAAAAGGATGTAATGACCCCGATTTGAAAAGTGGTTGCTGCAGCCACAACACAGAGTAATAAACCCTTTAAGATCACAGCGTGCCACTGCTGCAAAACGGTCCAGTGTCATATTTGTCTGTTGCAGAGGAGGTGCATAAATGCTTGTTGGGGAGATGCAGGTGAAGAACATAGTCAGCAGGACCAAAACCTGTGCGGGAAGAACCCAATTAATTTTTTTTACACATTTTATATAACCGCAGTATCTCCAAACAGTGCCATGCAGAATCTTTCAAGAAATGACAACAGAGAGAGCAAAAGCTTTGGAAAGCAAAGTTCTCAGCACAAAAGTGCAGTTTAGGAACCGTAGTCGGCAGGGTTAGAACCTGCATGGGGAGACCCCAATGGATTTCGAGTACATCGCCTTAACCTCTCGGCCACGACTACGTATAACTGGAGCAAGACAGCTCTCTTGACTGCAGGCAGGGAAGCAAGGATGCCACCAAGATCAGAAACAAAAGCAAGCTGCAGGATGAGGTGGCTAAAAGAAGCCTGGCATCTCCGATTCTCGACACAAAAGGATGTAATGACCCCGATTTGAAAAGTGGTTGCTGCAGCCACAACACAGAGTAATAAACCCTTTAAGATCACAGCGTGCCACTGGGTCACTGCTGCAAAATGGTCCAGTGTCATATTTGTCTGTTGCAGAGGAGGTGCATAAATGCTTGTTGGGGAGATGCAGGTGAAGAACATAGTCAGCAAGAGCAAAACCTGTGCGGGAAGAACCCAATTAATTTTTTCACACTTTATATAACCGCAGTATCTCCACACAGTGCCATGCAGTATCTTACAAGAAATGAGGGCAGAGAGAGCAAAAGCCTTGGAAGGTACAGTTATCAGCACAAAAAGGCAGTGTAGGAACCATAGTCGGCAGGGTTTGAACCTGCGCGGGGAGACCCCAATGGATTTCGAGTCCATCGCCTTAACCTCTCGGCCACGACTACGTGTAACTTGAGCCAGACTGATCTCTTGACTGCAGGCAGGGAAGCAGGGATTCCACCAAGATTCAGAAACAAAATCAAGCTGAAGGACGAGGTAGCTAAAAGAAGCCTGGCATCTCCGATTCTCGACACAAAAGGATGTAATGACCCCGATTTGAAAAGTGGTTGCTGCAGCCACAACACAGAGTAATAACCCCTTTAAGATCACAGCGTGCCACTGGGCCACTGCTGCAAAATGGTCCAGTGTCATATTTGTCTGTTGCAGAGGAGGCGCATAAATGCTTGTTGGGGAGATGCAGGTGAAGAACATAGTCAGCAGGACAGAAACCTGTGCGGGAAGACCCCAATGAATTTTTTCACATTTTATATAACCGCAGTATCTCCAAACAGTGCCATGCAGTATCTTACAAGAAAATGAGGGCAGAGAGAGCAAAAGCCTTGGAAGGCACAGTTATCAGCTCAAAAGGGCAGTGTAGGAACCGTAGTCGGCAGGGTTTGAACCTGCGCGGGGAGACCCCAATGGATTTCGAGTACATCGCCTTAACCTCTCGGCCACGACTACATTCAATGGTGGCTAGACAGCTCTCTTGACTGCCGGCAGGGAAGCAGGGATTCCACCAAGATTCGGAAACAAAATCAAGCTGAAGGACGAGGTGGCTAAAAGAAGCCTGGCATCTTCGATTCTCGACACAAAAGGATGTAATGACCCCGATTTGAAAAGTGGTTGCTGCAGCCACAACACAGAGTAATAAACCCTTTAAGATCACAGCGTGCCACTGCTGCAAAACAGTCCAGTGTCATATTTGTCTGTTGCAGAGGAGGCGCATAAATGCTTGTTGGGGAGATGCAGGTGAAGAACATAGTCAGCAGGACAGAAACCTGTGCGGGAAGACCCCAATGAATTTTTCACACTTTATATAACCGCAGTATCTCCACACAGTGCCATGCAGTATCTTACAAGAAATGAGGGCAGAGAGAGCAAAAGCCTTGGAAGGCACAGTTATCAGCACAAAAGGGCAGTGTAGGAACCGTAGTCAGCAGGGTTTGAACCTGCGTGGGGAGATCCCACTGGATTTCGAGTACATCGCCTTAACCTCTCGGCCACGAGTACGTATAACAGGAGCCAGACAGCTCTCCTGACTGAAGGCAGGGAGGCAAGGATGCCACCAAGATTCAGAAACAAAAGCAAGCTGCAGGATGAGGTGGCTAAAAGAAGCCTGGCGTCTCCGATTCTCGACACAAAAGGATGTAATGACCCCGATTTGAAAAGTGTTTGCTGCAGCCACAACACAGAGTAATAACCCCTTTAAGATCACAGTGTGCCACGGCTGCAAAACGGTCCAGTGTCATATTTGTCTGTTGCAGAGGAGGCGCATAAATGCTTGTTGGGGAGATGCAGGTGAAGAACATAGTCAGCAGGACAGAAACCTGTGCGGGAAGACCCCAATTAATTTTTTCATACTTTATATAACCGCAGTATCTCCACACAGTGCCATGTAGTATCTTACAAGAAATGAGGGCAGAGAGAGCAAAAGCCTTGGAAGGCACAGTTATCAGCACAAAAAGGCAGTGTAGGAACCATAGTCGGCAGGGTTTGAACCTGCGCGGGGAGACCCCAATGGATTTCGAGTCCATCGCCTTAACCTCTCGGCCACGACTACGTATAACTTGAGCCAGACCGATCTCTTGACTGCAGGCAGGGAAGCAGGGATTCCACCAAGATTCAGAAACAAAATCAAGCTGAAGGACGAGGTAGCTAAAAGAAGCCTGGCGTCTCCGATTCTCGACACAAAAGGATGTAATGACCCCGATTTGAAAAGTGGTTGCTGCAGCCACAACACAGAGTAATAACCCCTTTAAGATCACAGCGTGCCACTGGGCCACTGCTGCAAAGCGGTCCAGTGTCATATTTGTCCGTTGCAGAGGAGGTGCATAAATGCTTGTTGGGGAGATGCAGGTGAAGAACATAGTCAGCAGGACCAAAACCTGTGCGGGAAGAACCCAATTAATTTTTTTACACATTTTATATAACCGCAGTATCTCCAAACAGTGCCATGCAGAATCTTTCAAGAAATGACAACAGAGAGAGCAAAAGCTTTGGGAAAGCACAGTTCTCAGCACAAAAAGTGCAGTTTAGGAACCGTAGTCGGCAGGGTTAGAACCTGCATGGGGAGACCCCAATGGATTTCGAGTACATCGCCTTAACCTCTCGGCCACGACTACGTATAACGGGAGCCAGACAGCTCTCTTGACTGCAGGCAGGGAAGCAAGGATGCCACCAAGATTCAGAAACAAAAGCAAGCTGCAGGATGAGGTGGCTAAAAGAAGCCTGGCGTCTCCGATTCTCAACACAATAGGATGTAATGACCCCGATTTGAAAAGTGGTTGCTGCAGCCACAACACAGAGTAATAACCCCTTTAAGATCACAGCGTGCCACTGGGTCACTGCTGCAAAATGGTCCAGTGTCATATTTGTCTGTTGGCAGAGGAGGCGCATAAATGCTTGTTGGGGAGATGCAGGTGAAGAACATAGTCAGCAGGACAGAAACCTGTGCGGGAAGACCCCAATTAATTTTTCACACTTTATATAACCGCAGTATCTCCACACAGTGCCATGCAGTATCTTACAAGAAATGAGGGCAGAGAGAGCAAAAGCCTTGGAAGGCACAGTTATCAGCACAAAAAGGCAGAGTAGGAACCAGAGTCGGCAGGATTTGAACCTGCGCGGGGAGACCCCAATGGATTTCGAGTCCATCGCCTTAACCTCTCAGCCACGACTACATTCAAAGACGGCTAGACAGCTCTCTTGACTGCAGGCAGGGAAGCAGGGATTCCACCAAGATTTGGAAACAAAATCAAGCTGAAGGACGAGGTGGCTAAAAGAAGCCTGGCGTCTCCGATTCTCGACACAAAAGGATGTAATGACCCCGATTTGAAAAGTGGTTGCTGCAGCCACAACACAGAGTAATAACCCCTTTAAGATCACAGCGTGCCACTGGGCCACTGCTGCAAAACGGTCCAGTGTCATATTTGTCTGTTGCAGAGGAGGTGCATAAATGCTTGTTGGGGAGATGCAGGTGAAGAACATAGTCAGCAGGACCAAAACCTGTGCGGGAAGAACCCAATTAATTTTTTTACACATTTTATATAACCGCAGTATCTCCAAACAGTGCCATGCAGAATCTTTCAAGAAATGACAACAGAGAGAGCAAAAGCTTTGGAAAGCACAGTTCTCAGCACAAAAGTGCAGTTTAGGAACCGTAGTCGGCAGGGTTAGAACCTGCATGGGGAGACCCCAATGGATTTCGAGTACATCGCCTTAACCTCTCGCCACGACTACGTATAACGGGAGCAAGACAGCTCTCTTGACTGCAGGCAGGGAAGCAAGGATGCCACCAAGATTCAGAAACAAAAAGCAAGCTGCAGGATGAGGTGGCTAAAAGAAGCCTGGCATCTCCGATTCTCGACACAAAAGGATGTAATGACCCCGATTTGAAAAGTGGTTGCTGCAGCCACAACACAGAGTAATAAACCCTTTAAGATCACAGCGTGCCACTGGGTCACTGCTGCAAAATGGTCCAGTGTCATATTTGTCTGTTGCAGAGGAGGTGCATAAATGCTTGTTGGGGAGATGCAGTGTGAAGAACATAGTCAGCAAGAGCAAAACCTGTGCGGGAAGAACCCAATTAATTTTTTCACACTTTATATAACCGCAGTATCTCCACACAGTGCCATGCAGTATCTTACAAGAAATGAGGGCAGAGAGAGCAAAAGCCTTGGAAGGTACAGTTTATCAGCACAAAAAGGCAGTGTAGGAACCATAGTCGGCAGGGTTTGAACCTGTGTGGGGAGACCCCAATGGATTTTGAGTCCATCGCCTTAACCTCTCAGCCACGACTACATTCAAAGGCGGCTAGACAGCTCTCTTGACTGCAGGGAGGGAAGCAGGGATTCCACCAAGATTTGGAAACAAAATCAAGCTGAAGGACGAGGTGGCTAAAAGAAGCCTGGCGTCTCCGATTCTTGACACAAAAGGATGTAATGACCCCGATTTGAAAAGTGGTTGCTGCAGCCACAACACAGAGTAATAACCCTTTAAGATCACAGCATGCCACTGCTGCAAAACGGTCCAGTGTCATATTTGTCTGTTGCAGAGGAGGCGCATAAATGCTTGTTGGGGAGATGCAGGTGAAGAACATAGTCAGCAGGACAGAAACCTGTGCGGGAAGACCCCAATGGAATTTTTCACATTTTATATAACCGCAGTATCTCCAAACAGTGCATGCAGTATCTTACAAGAAATGAGGGCAGAGAGAGCAAAAGCCTTGGAAGGCACAGTTATCAGCACAAAAGGGCAATGTAGGAACCGGTAGTCGGCAGGGTTTGAACCTGCGCGGGGAGACCCCAATGGATTTCGAGTCCATCACCTTAACCTCTCGGCCACGACTACATTTAACAGTGGCTAGACAGCTCTCTTGACTGCCGGCAGGGAAGCAGGGATTCCACCAAGATTCGGAAACAAAATCAAGCTGAAGGACGAGGTGGCTAAAAGAAGCCTGGCATCTTCGATTCTCGACACAAAAGGATGTAATGACCCCGATTTGAAAAGTGGTTGCTGCAGCCACAACACAGAGTAATAAACACTTTAAGATCACAGCGTGCCACTGCTGCAAAACAGTCCAGTGTCATATTTGTCTGTTGCAGAGGAGGCGCATAAATGCTTGTTGGGGAGATGCAGGTGAAGAACATAGTCAGCAGGACAGAAACCTGTGCGGGAAGACCCCAAATGAATTTTTTCACACTTTATATAACCGCAGTATCTCCACACAGTGCCATGCAGTATCTTACAAGAAATGAGGGCAGAGAGAGCAAAGCCTTGGAAGGCACAGTTATCAGCACAAAAGGCAGTGTAGGAACCGTAGTCGGCAGGGTTTGAACCTGCGTGGGGGACCCCAAGGATTTCGAGTACATCGCCTTAACCTCTCGGCCACGTACGTATAACAGGAGCAGACAGCTCTCTTGACTGCAGGCAGGGAAGCAAGGATGCCACCAAGATTCAGAACAAAAGCAAGCTGCAGGATGAGGTGGCTAAAAGAAGCCTGGCGTCTCCGATTCTCGACACAAAAGGATGTAATGACCCCGATTTGAAAAGTGGTTGCTGCAGCCACAACACAGAGTAATAACCCTTTAAGATCACAGCGTGCCACTGCTGCAAAACGGTCCAGTGTCATATTTGTCTGTTGCAGAGGAGGCGCATAAATGCTTGTTGGGAGATGCAGGTGAAGAACATAGTCAGCAGAAGGCACAGTTATCAGCACAAAAAGGCAGTGTAGGAACCATAGTCGGAAGGGTTTGAACCTGCGCGGGGAGACCCCAATGGATTTCGAGTCCATCGCCTTAACCTCTCAGCCACGACTACATTCAAAGACGGCTAGACAGCTCTCTTGACTGCAGGCAGGGAAGCAGGGATTCCACCCAAGATTTGGAAACAAAATCAAGCTGAAGGACGAGGTGGCTAAAAGAAGCCTGGCGTCTCCGATTCTCGACACAAAGGATGTAATGACCCCGATTTGAAAAGTGGTTGCTGCAGCCACAACACAGAGTAATAACCCTTTAAGATCACAGCGTGCCACTGCTGCCCAGACAGCTCTCTTGACTGCAGGCAGGGAAGCAGGGATTCCACCAAGATTCAGAAACAAAATCAAGCTGAAGGACGAGGTGGCTAAAAGAAGCCTGGCGTCTCCGATTCTCGACACAAAAGGATGTAATGACCCCGATTTGAAAAGTGGTTGCTGCAGCCACAACACAGAGTAATAACCCCTTTAAGATCACAGCGTGCCACTGGGCCACTGCTGCAAAATGGTCCAGTGTCATATTTGTCTGTTGCAGAGGAGGCGCATAAATGCTTGTTGGGGAGATGCAGGTGAAGAACATAGTCAGCAGGACAGAAACCTGTGCGGGAAGACCCAATTAATTTTTTCACATTTTATATAACCGCAGTATCTCCAAACAGTGCCATGCAGTATCTTACAAGAAATGAGGGCAGAGAGAGCAAAAGCCTTGGAAGGCACAGTTATCAGCACAAAAGGGCAGTGTAGGAACCGTAGTCGGCAGGGTTTGAACCTGCGCGGGGAGACCCCAATGGATTTCGAGTCCATCGCCTTAACCTCTCGGCCACGACTACATTTAATGTGGCTAGACAGCTCTCTTGACTGCAGGCAGGGAAGCAGGGATTCCACCAAGATTCGGAAACAAAATCAAGCTGAAGGACGAGGTGGCTAAAAGAAGCCTGGCGTCTCGATTCTCGACACAAAAGGATGTAATGACCCCGATTTGAAAAGTGGTTGCTGCAGCCACAACACAGAGTAATAAACCCTTTAAGATCACAGCGTGCCACTGCTGCAAAACGGTCCAGTGTCATATTTGTCTGTTGCAGAGGAGGCGCATAAATGCTTGTTGGGGAGATGCAGGTGAAGAACATAGTCAGCAGGACAGAAACCTGTGCGGGAAGACCCCAATTAATTTTTTACACTTTATATAACCGCAGTATCTCCACACAGTGCCATGCAGTATCTTACAAGAAATGAGGGCAGAGAGAGCAAAAGCCTTGGAAGGCACAGTTATTCAGCACAAAAGGGCAGTGTAGGAACCGTAGTCGGCAGGGTTTGAACCTGCGCGGGGGACCCCAATGGATTTCGAGTCCATCGCCTTAACCTCTCGGCCACGACTACGTATAACAGGAGCCAGACAGCTCTCTTGACTGCAAGGCAGGGAAGCAAGGATTGCACCAAGATTCAGAACAAAAGCAAGCTGCAGGATGAGGTGGCTAAAAGAAGCCTGGCGTCTCGATTCTCGACACAAAAGGATGTAATGACCCCGATTTGAAAAGTGGTTGCTGCAGCCACAACACAGAGTAATAAACCCTTTAAGATCACAGCGTGCCACTGCTGCAAAACGGTCCAGTGTCATATTTGTCTGTTGCAGAGGAGGCGCATAAATGCTTGTTGGGGAGATGCAGGTGAAGAACATAGTCAGCAGGACAGAAACCTGTGCGGGAAGACCCCAATTAATTTTTTCACACTTTATATAACCGCAGTATCTCCACACAGTGCCATGCAGTATCTTACAAGAAATGAGGGCAGAGAGAGCAAAGCCTTGGAAGGCACAGTTATCAGCACAAAAAGCAGTGTAGGAACCGTAGTCGGCAGGGTTTGAACCTGCGCCGGGGAGACCCAATGGATTTCGAGTCCATCGCCTTAACCTCTCGGCCACGACTACATTTAATGAGCTAGACAGCTCTCTTGACTGCAGGCAGGGAAGCAGGGATTCCACCAAGATTCGGAAACAAAATCAAGCTGAAGGACGAGGTGGCTAAAAGAAGCCTGGCATCTCGATTCTCGACACAAAAGGATGTAATGACCCCGATTTGAAAAGTGGTTGCTGCAGCCACAACACAGAGTAATAACCCCTTTAAGATCACAGCGTGCCACTGCCACTGCTGCAAAACGGTCCAGTGTCATATTTGTCTGTTGCAGAGGAGGCGCATAAATGCTTGTTGGGGAGATGCAGGTGAAGAACATAGTCAGCAGGACAAACCTGTGCGGGAAGACCCCAATTAATTTTTTTCATATTTATATAACCGCAGTATCTCCAAACAGTGCCATGCAGTATCTTACAAGAAATGAGGGCAGAGAGAGCAAAAGCCTTGGAAGGCACAGTTATCAGCACAAAAGGCAGTTTAGGAACCGTAGTCGGCAGGGTTGAACCTGCATGGGGAGACCCCAATGGATTTCGAGTCCATCGCCTTAACCTCTCGGCCACGACTACGATAACGGAGGCAAGACAGCTCTCTTGACTGCAGGCAGGGAAGCAAGGATTCCACCAAGATTCAGAAACAAAAGCAAGCTGCAGGAATGACGAGTGGCTAAAAGAAGCCTGGCGTCTCCGATTCTCGACACAAAAGGATGTAATGACCCCGATTTGAAAAGTGGTTGCTGCAGCCACAACACAGAGTAATAACCCCTTTAAGATCACAGCGTGCCACTGGGTCACTGCTGCAAAATGGCCAGTGTCATATTTGTCTGTTGCAGAGGAGGCGCATAAATGCTTGTTGGGGAGATGCAGGTGAAGAACATAGTCAGCAGGACAGCAAACCTGTGCGGGAAGACCCCAATGGCGTCTCCGATTCTCGACACAAAAGGATGTAATGACCCCGATTTGAAAAGTGGTTGCTGCAGCCACAACACAGAGTAATAACCCCTTTAAGATCACAGTGTGCCACTGCTGCAAAACGGTCCAGTGTCATATTTGTCTGTTGCAGAGGAGGCGCATAAATGCTTGTTGGGGAGATGCAGGTGAAGAACATAGTCAGCAGGACAGAAACCTGTGCGGGAAGAACCCAATTAATTTTTTCACACTTTATATAACCGCAGTATCTCCACACAGTGCCATGCAGTATCTTACAAGAAATGAGGGCAGAGAGAGCAAAAGCCTTGGAAGGCACAGTTATCAGCACAAAAAGGCAGTGTAGGAACCATAGTCGGCAGGGTTTGAACCTGCGCGGGGAGACCCCAATGGATTTCGAGTCCATCGCCTTAACCTCTCGGCCACGACTACATTCAAAGCGCTAGACAGCTCTCTTGACTGCAGGCAGGGAAGCAGGGATTCCACCAAGATTCGGAAACAAAATCAAGCTGAAGGACGAGGTGGCTAAAAGAAGCCTGGCATCTTCGATTCTCGACACAAAAGGATGTAATGACCCCGATTTGAAAAGTGGTTGCTGCAGCCACAACACAGAGTAATAACCCTTTAAGATCACAGCGTGCCACTGCTGCAAAACGGTCCAGTGTCATATTTGTCTGTTGCAGAGGAGGCGCATAAATGCTTGTTGGGGAGATGCAGGTGAAGAACATAGTCAGCAGGACAGAAACCTGTGCGGGAAGACCCAATTAATTTTTTCACATTTATATAACCGCAGTATCTCCAACAGTGCCATGCAGTATCTTTCAAGAAATGACAACAGAGAGAGCAAAAGCTTGGAAGCACAGTTCTCAGCACAAAAGTGCAGTTTAGGAACCGTAGTCGGCAGGGTTAGAACCTGCATGGGGAGACCCCAATGGATTTCGAGTACATCGCCTTAACCTCTCGGCCACGACTACGTATAACTGGAGCAAGACAGCTCTCTTGACTGCAGGCAGGGAAGCAAGGATGCCACCAAGATTCAGAAACAAAAGCAAGCTGCAGGATGAGGTGGCTAAAAGAAGCCTGGCATCTCCGATTCTCGACACAAAAGGATGTAATGACCCCGATTTGAAAAGTGGTTGCTGCAGCCACAACACAGAGTAATAACCCTTTAAGATCACAGCGTGCCACTGGGTCACTGCTGCAAAATGGTCCAGTGTCATATTTGTCTGTTGCAGAGGAGGCGCATAAATGCTTGTTGGGGAGATGCAGGTGAAGAACATAGTCAGCAAGAGCAAAACCTGTGCGGGAAGAACCCAATTAATTTTTTCACACTTTATATAACCGCAGTATCTCCACACAGTGCCATGCAGTATCTTACAAGAAATGAGGGCAGAGAGAGCAAAAGCCTTGGAAGGCACAGTTATCAGCACAAAAAGGCAGTGTAGGAACCATAGTCGGCAGGGTTTGAACCTGCGCGGGGAGACCCCAATGGATTTCGAGTCCATCGCCTTAACCTCTCGGCCACGACTACGTATAAAGGAGCCAGACAGCTCTCTTGACTGCAGGCAGGGAAGCAGGGATTCCACCAAGATTCAGAAACAAAATCAAGCTGAAGGACGAGGTGGCTAAAAGAAGCCTGGCGTCTCCGATTCTCGACACAAAGGATGTAATGACCCCGATTTGAAAAGTGGTTGCTGCAGCCACAACACAGAGTAATAACCCTTTAAGATCACAGCGTGCCACTGGGCCACTGCTGCAAAATGGTCCAGTGTCATATTTGTCTGTTGCAGAGGAGGCGCATAAATGCTTGTTGGGGAGATGCAGGTGAAGAACATAGTCAGCAGGACAGAAACCTGTGCGGGAAGACCCAATTAATTTTTTCACATTTATATAACCGCAGTATCTCAAACAGTGCCATGCAGTATCTTACAAGAAATGAGGGCAGAGAGAGCAAAAGCCTTGGAAGGCACAGTTATCAGCACAAAAGGGCAGTGTAGGAACCGTAGTCGGCAGGGTTTGAACCTGCGCGGGGAGACCCCAATGGATTTCGAGTCCATCGCCTTAACCTCTCGGCCACGACTACATTTATGGTGGCTAGACAGCTCTCTTGACTGCCGGCAGGGAAGCAGGGATTCCACCAAGATTCGGAAAACAAAATCAAGCTGAAGGACGAGGTGGCTAAAAGAAGCCTGGCATCTTCGATTCTCGACACAAAAGGATGTAATGACCCCGATTTGAAAAGTGGTTGCTGCAGCCACAACACAGAGTAATAACCCTTTAAGATCACAGCGTGCCACTGCTGCAAAACGGTCCAGTGTCATATTTGTCTGTTGCAGAGGAGGCGCATAAATGCTTGTTGGGGAGATGCAGGTGAAGAACATAGTCAGCAGGACAGAAACCTGTGCGGGAAGACCCCAATTAATTTTTTCACACTTTATATAACCGCAGTGAAGCAGGATTCCACCAAGATTCGAAACAAAATCAAGCTGAGGACGAGGTGGCTAAAAGAAGCCTGGCGTCTTCGATTCTCGACACAAAGGATGTAATGACCCCGATTTGAAAAGTGGTTGCTGCAGCCACAACACAGAGTAATAACCCTTTAAGATCACAGCGTCACTGCTGCAAAACGGTCCAGTGTCATATTTGTCTGTTGCAGAGGAGGCGCATAAATGCTTGTTGGGGAGATGCAGGTGAAGAACATAGTCAGCAGGACAAAACCTGTGCGGGAAGACCCCAATTAATTTTTTCACACTTTATATAACCGCAGTATCTCCACACAGTGCCATGCAGTATCTTACAAGAAATGAGGGCAGAGAGAGCAAAAGCCTTGGAAGGCACAGTTATCAGCACAAAAGGGCAGTAGGAACCGTAGTCGGCAGGGTTTGAACCTGCGGGGAGACCCCAATGGATTTCGAGTCCATCGCCTTAACCTCTCGGCCACGACTACGTATAAAGGAGCTAGACAGCTCTCTTGACTGCAGGCAGGGAAGCAGGGATTCCACCAAGATTCAGAAACAAAATCAAGCTGAAGGACGAGGTGGCTAAAAGAAGCCTGGCGTCTCCGATTCTCGACACAAAAGGATGTAATGACCCCGATTTGAAAAGTGGTTGCTGCAGCCACAACACAGAGTAATAACCCTTTAAGATCACAGTGTGCCACTGCTGCAAAACGGTCCAGTGTCATATTTGTCTGTTGCAGAGGAGGCGCATAAATGCTTGTTGGGGAGATGCAGGTGAAGAACATAGTCAGCAGGACAGAAACCTGTGCGGAAGAACCCAATTAATTTTTTCACACTTTATATAACCGCAGTATCTCCACACAGTGCCATGCAGTATCTTACAAGAAATGAGGGCAGAGAGAGCAAAAGCCTTGGAAGGCACAGTTATCAGCACAAAAAGGCAGTGTAGGAACCATAGTCGGCAGGGTTTGAACCTGCGCGGGGAGACCCCAATCGATTTCGAGTCCATCGCCTTAACCTCTCGGCCACGACTACGTATAACTTGAGCCAGACCGATCTCTTGACTGCAGGCAGGGAAGCAGGGATTCCACCAAGATTCAGAAACAAAATCAAGCTGAAGGACGAGGTAGCTAAAAGAAGCCTGGCGTCTCCGATTCTCGACACAAAAGGATGTTAATGACCCCGATTTGAAAAGTGGTTGCTGGCAGCCACAACACAGAGTAATAACCCTTTAAGATCACAGCGTGCCACTGGGCCACTGCTGCAAAGCGGTCCAGTGTCATATTTGTCTGTTGCAGAGGAGGTGCATAATGCTTGTTGGGGAGATGCCAGGTGAAGAACATAGTCAGCAGGACCAAAACCTGTGCGGGAAGAACCCAATTAATTTTTTTACACATTTTATATAACCGCAGTATCTCCAAACAGTGCCATGCAGAATCTTTCAAGAAATGACAACAGAGAGAGCAAAAGCTTTGGAAAGCACAGTTCTCAGCACAAAAGTGCAGTTTAGGAACCGTAGTCGGCAGGGTTAGAACCTGCATGGGGAGACCCCAATGGATTTCGAGTACATCGCCTTAACCTCTCGGCCACGACTACGTATAACGGGAGCAAGACAGCTCTCTTGACTGCAGGCAGGGAAGCAAGGATGCCACCAAGATTCAGAAACAAAAGCAAGCTGCAGGATGAGGTGGCTAAAAGAAGCCTGGCGTCTCCGATTCTCAACACAATAGGATGTAATGACCCCGATTTGAAAAGTGGTTGCTGCAGCCACAACACAGAGTAATAACCCCTTTAAGATCACAGCGTGCCACTGGGTCACTGCTGCAAAATGGTCCAGTGTCATATTTGTCTGTTGCAGAGGAGGCGCATAAATGCTTGTTGGGGAGATGCAGGTGAAGAACATAGTCAGCAGGACAGAAACCTGTGCGGGAAGACCCCAATTAATTTTTTCACACTTTATATAACCGCAGTATCTCCACACAGTGCCATGCAGTATCTTACAAGAAATGAGGGCAGAGAGAGCAAAAGCCTTGGAAGGCACAGTTATCAGCACAAAAAGGCAGTGTAGGAACCATAGTCGGCAGGATTTGAACCTGCGCGGGGAGACCCCAATGGATTTCGAGTCCATCGCCTTAACCTCTCAGCCACGACTACATTCAAAGACGGCTAGACAGCTCTCTTGACTGCAGGCAGGGAAGCAGGGATTCCACCAAGATTTGGAAACAAAATCAAGCTGAAGGACGAGGTGGCTAAAAGAAGCCTGGCGTCTCCGATTCTCGACACAAAAGGATGTAATGACCCCGATTTGAAAAGTGGTTGCTGCAGCCACAACACAGAGTAATAACCCCTTTAAGATCACAGCGTGCCACTGGGCCACTGCTGCAAAACGGTCCAGTGTCATATTTGTCTGTTGCAGAGGAGGTGCATAAATGCTTGTTGGGGAGATGCAGGTGAAGAACATAGTCAGCAGGACCAAAACCTGTGCGGGAAGAACCCAATTAATTTTTTTTACACATTTTATATAACCGCAGTATCTCCAAACAGTGCCATGCAGAATCTTTCAAGAAATGACAACAGAGAGAGCAAAAGCTTTGGAAAGCACAGTTCTCAGCACAAAAGTGCAGTTTAGGAACCGTAGTCGGCAGGGTTAGAACCTGCATGGGAAGACCCCAATGGATTTCGAGTACATCGCCTTAACCTCTCGGCCACGACTACGTATAACAGGAGCAAGACAGCTCTCTTGACTGCAAGCAGGGAAGCAAGGATGCCACCAAGATTCAGAAACAAAAGCAAGCTGCAGGATGAGGTGGCTAAAAGAAGCCTGGCATCTCCGATTCTCGACACAAAAGGATGTAATGACCCCGATTTGAAAAGTGGTTGCTGCAGCCACAACACAGAGTAATAAACCCTTTAAGATCACAGCGTGCCACTGGGTCACTGCTGCAAAATGGTCCAGTGTCATATTTGTCTGTTGCAGAGGAGGTGCATAAATGCTTGTTGGGGAGATGCAGGTGAAGAACATAGTCAGCAAGAGCAAAACCTGTGCGGGAAGAACCCAATTAATTTTTTCACACTTTATATAACCGCAGTATCTCCACACAGTGCCATGCAGTATCTTACAAGCAATGAGGGCAGAGAGAGCAAAAGCCTTGGAAGGTACAGTTATCAGCACAAAAAGGCAGTGTAGGAACCATAGTCGGCAGGTTTTGAACCTGCGTGGGGAGACCCCAATGGATTTTGAGTCCATTGCCTTAACCTCTCAGCCACGACTACATTCAAAGGCGGCTAGACAGCTCTCTTGACTGCAGGGAGGGAAGCAGGGATTCCACCAAGATTTGGAAACAAAATCAAGCTGAAGGACGAGGTGGCTAAAAGAAGCCTGGCGTCTCCGATTCTTGACACAAAAGGATGTAATGACCCCGATTTGAAAAGTGGTTGCTGCAGCCACAACACAGAGTAATAAACCCTTTAAGATCACAGCGTGCCACTGCTGCAAAACAGTCCAGTGTCATATTTGTCTGTTGTAGAGGAGGCGCATAAATGCTTGTTGGGGAGATGCAGGTGAAGAACATAGTCAGCAGGACCAAAACCTGTGCGGGAAGAACCCAATTAATTTTTTTACACATTTTATATAACCGCAGTATCTCCAAACAGTGCCATGCAGTATCTTACAAGAAATGAGGGCAGAGAGAGCAAAAGCCTTGGAAGGCACAGTTATCAACACAAAAGGGCAGTGTAGGAACCGTAGTCGGCAGGGTTTGAACCTGCGCGGGGAGACCCCAATGGATTTCGAGTCCATCGCCTTAACCTCTCGGCCCACCTACATTTAACAGTGGCTAGACAGCTCTCTTGACTGCCGACAGGGAAGCAGGGATTCCACCAAGATTTGGAAACAAAATCAAGCTGAAGGACGAGGTGGCTAAAAGAAGCCTGGCGTCTCCGATTCTCGACACAAAAGGATGTAATGACCCCGATTTGAAAAGTGGTTGCTGCAGCCACAACACAGAGTAATAACCCCTTTAAGATCACAGCATGCCACTGCTGCAAAACGGTCCAGTGTCATATTTGTCTGTTGCAGAAGAGGCGCATAAATGCTTGTTGGGGAGATGCAGGTGAAGAACATAGTCAGCAGGACAGAAACCTGTGCGGGAAGACCCCAATGAATTTTTTCACATTTTATATAACCGCAGTATCTCCACACAGTGCCATGCAGTATCTTACAAGAAATGAGGGCAGAGAGAGCAAAAGCCTTGGAAGGCACAGTTATCAGCACAAAAGGGCAGTGTAGGAACCATAGTCGGCAGGGTTTGAACCTGTGCCGGGAGACCCCAATGGATTTTAAGTCCATTGCCTTAGACTCTCGACCACGACTACATTTAATGACGGCTAGACAACTCTCTTGACTGCAGGCAGGGAAGCAGGGATTCCACCAAGATTCGGAAACAAAATCAAGCTGAAGGACGAGGTGGCTAAAAGAAGCCTGGCATCTTCGATTCTCGACACAAAAGGATGTAATGACCCCGATTTGAAAAGTGGTTGCTGCAGCCACAACACAGAGTAATAAACCCTTTAAGATCACAGCGTGCCACTGCTGCAAAACGGTCCAGTGTCATATTTGTCTGTTGCAGAGGAGGTGCATAAATGCTTGTTGGGGAGATGCAGGTGAAGAACATAGTCAGCAGGACAGAAACCTGTGCGGGAAGACCCCAATTAATTTTTTCATACTTTATATAACCGCAGTATCTCCACACAGTGCCATGTAGTATCTTACAAGAAATGAGGGCAGAGAGAGCAAAAGTCTTGGAAGGCACAGTTCTCAGCACAAAAGGGCTGGGTAGGAACCTGCGCGGGGAGACCCCAATGGATTTCGAGTCCATCGCCTTAACCTCTCAGCCACGACTACATTCAAAGACGGCTAGACAGCTCTCTTGACTGCAGGCAGGGAAGCAGGGATTCCACCAAGATTTGGAAACAAAATCAAGCTGAAGGACGAGGTGGCTAAAAGAAGCCTGGCGTCTCCGATTCTCGACACAAAAGGATGTAATGACCCCGATTTGAAAAGTGGTTGCTGCAGCCACAACACAGAGTAATAAACCCTTTAAGATCACAGCGTGCCACTGGGTCACTGCTGCAAAATGGTCCAGTGTCATATTTGTCTGTTGCAGAGGAGGTGCATAAATGCTTGTTGGGGAGATGCAGGTGAAGAACATAGTCAGCAAGAGCAAAACCTGTGCGGGAAGAACCCAATTAATTTTTTCACACTTTATATAACCGCAGTATGTCCACACAGTGCCATGTAGTATCTTACAAGAAATGACAACAGAGAGAGCAAAAGCTTTGGAAAGCACAGTTCTCAGCACAAAAGTGCAGTTTAGGAACCATAGTCTGCAGGGTTAGAACCTACATGGGGAGACCCCAATGGATTTCGAGTACATCGCCTTAACCTCTCGGCCACGACTACGTATAACGGGAGCAAGACAGCTCTCTTGACTGCAGGCAGGGAAGCAAGGATGCCACCAAGATTCAGAAACAAAAGCAAGCTGCAGGATGAGGCGGCTAAAAGAAGCCTGGCGTCTCCGATTCTCAACACAATAGGATGTAATGACCCCGATTTGAAAAGTGGTTGCTGCAGCCACAACACAGAGTAATAACCCCTTTAAGATCACAGCGTGCCACTGGGTCACTGCTGCAAAATGGTCCAGTGTCATATTTGTCTGTTGCAGAGGAGGCGCATAAATGCTTGTTGGGGAGATGCAGGTGAAGAACATAGTCAGCAGGACAGAAACCTGTGCGGGAAGACCCCAATTAATTTTTTCACACTTTATATAACCGCAGTATCTCCACACAGTGCCATGCAGTATCTTACAAGAAATGAGGGCAGAGAGAGCAAAAGCCTTGGAAGGCACAGTTATCAGCACAAAAAGGCAGTGTAGGAACCATAGTCGGCAGGATTTGAACCTGCGCGCGGAGACCCCAATGGATTTCGAGTCCATCGCCTTAACCTCTCAGCCACGACTACATTCAAAAACGGCTAAACAGCTCTCTTGACTGCAGGCAGGGAAGCAGGGATTCCACCAAGATTTGGAAACAAAATCAAGCTGAAGGACGAGGTGGCTAAAAGAAGCCTGGCGTCTCCGATTCTCGACACAAAAGGATGTAATGACCCCGATTTGAAAAGTGGTTGCTGCAGCCACAACACAGAGTAATAACCCCTTTAAGATCACAGCGTGCCACTGGGCCACTGCTGCAAAACGGTCCAGTGTCATATTTGTCTGTTGCAGAGGAGGTGCATAAATGCTTGTTGGGGAGATGCAGGTGAAGAACATAGTCAGCAGGACCAAAACCTGTGCGGGAAGAACCCAATTAATTTTTTTACACATTTTATATAACCGCAGTATCTCCAAACAGTGCCATGCAGAATCTTTCAAGAAATGACAACAGAGAGAGCAAAAGCTTTGGAAAGCACAGTTCTCAGCACAAAAGTGCAGTTTAGGAACCGTAGTCGGCAGGGTTAGAACCTGCATGGGAAGACCCCAATGGATTTCGAGTACATCGCCTTAACCTCTCGGCCACGACTACGTATAACAGGAGCAAGACAGCTCTCTTGACTGCAGGCAGGGAAGCAAGGATGCCACCAAGATTCAGAAACAAAAGCAAGCTGCAGGATGAGGTGGCTAAAAGAAGCCTGGCATCTCCGATTCTCGACACAAAAGGATGTAATGACCCCGATTTGAAAAGTGGTTGCTGCAGCCACAACACAGAGTAATAAACCCTTTAAGATCACAGCGTGCCACTGGGTCACTGCTGCAAAATGGTCCAGTGTCATATTTGTCTGTTGCAGAGGAGGTGCATAAATGCTTGTTGGGGAGATGCAGGTGAAGAACATAGTCAGCAGGACCAAAACCTGTGCGGGAAGAACCCAATTAATTTTTTTACACATTTTATATAACCGCAGTATCTCCAAACAGTGCCATGCAGAATCTTTCAAGAAATGACAACAGAGAGAGCAAAAGCATTGGAAAGCACAGTTCTCAGCACAAAAGTGCAGTTTAGGAACCGTAGTCAGCAGGGTTAGAACCTGCATGGGGAGACCCCAATGGATTTCGAGTACATCGCCTTAACCTCTCGGCCACGACTACGTATAACGGGAGCAAGACAGCTCTCTTGACTGCAGGCAGGGAAGCAAGGATGCCACCAAGATTCAGAAACAAAAGCAAGCTGCAGGATGAGGTGGCTAAAAGAAGCCTGGCATCTCCGATTCTCGACACAAAAGGATGTAATGACCCCGATTTGAAAAGTGGTTGCTGCAGCCACAACACAGAGTAATAAACCCTTTAAGATCACAGCGTGCCACTGGGTCACTTCTGCAAAATGGTCCAGTGTCATATTTGTCTGTTGCAGAGGAGGCGCATAAATGCTTGTTGGGGAGATGCAGGTGAAGAACATAGTCAGCAAGAGCAAAACCTGTGCGGGAAGAACCCAATTAATTTTTTCACACTTTATATAACCGCAGTATCTCCACACAGTGCCATGCAGTATCTTACAAGAAATGAGGGCAGAGAGAGCAAAAGCCTTGGAAGGCACAGTTATCAGCACAAAAAGGCATTGTAGGAACCATAGTCTGCAGGGTTTGAACCTGCGCGGGGAGACCCCAATGGATTTCGAGTACATCGCCTTAACCTCTCAGCCACGACTACATTCAAAGGTGGCTAGACAGCTCTCTTGACTCCAGGCAGGGAAGCAGGGATTCCACCAAGATTCGGAAACAAAATCAAGCTGCATGATGAGGTGGCTAAAAGAAGCCTGGCATCTTCGATTCTCGACACAAAAGGATGTAATGACCCCGATTTGAAAAGTGGTTGCTGCAGCCACAACACAGAGTAATAAACCCTTTAAGATCACAGCGTGCCACTGGGTCACTGCTGCAAAATGGTCCAGTGTCATATTTGTCTGTTGCAGAGGAGGCGCATAAATGCTTGTTGGGGAGATGCAGGTGAAGAACATAGTCAGCAGGACAGAAACCTGTGCGGGAAGACCCCAATTAATTTTTTCACACTTTATATAACCGCAGTATCTCCACACAGTGCCATGCAGTATCTTACAAGAAATGAGGGCAGAGAGAGCAAAAGCCTTGGAAGGCACAGTTATCAGCACAAAAAGGCAGTGTAGGAACCATAGTAGGCAGGATTTGAACCTGCGCAGGGAGACCCCAATGGATTTCGAGTCCATCGCCTTAACCTCTCAGCCACGACTACATTCAAAGGCGGCTAGACAGCTCTCTTGACTGCAGGCAGGGAAGCAGGGATTCCACCAAGATTTGGAAACAAAATCAAGCTGAAGGACGAGGTGGCTAAAAGAAGCCTGGCGTCTCCGATTCTCGACACAAAAGGATGTAATGACCCCGATTTGAAAAGTGGTTGCTGCAGCCACAACACAGAGTAATAACCCCTTTAAGATCACAGCGTGCCACTGGGCCACTGCTGCAAAACGGTCCAGTGTCATATTTGTCTGTTGCAGAGGAGGTGCATAAATGCTTGTTGGGGAGATGCAGGTGAAGAACATAGTCAGCAGGACCAAAACCTGTGCGGGAAGAACCCAATTAATTTTTTCACACTTTATATAACCGCAGTATCTCCACACAGTGCCATGCAGTATCTTACAAGAAATGAGGGCAGAGAGAGCAAAAGCCTTGGAAGGCACAGTTATCAGCACAAAAAGGCAGTGTAGGAACCATAGTCAGCAGGGTTTGAACCTGCGCGGGGAGACCCCAATGGATTTTGAGTCCATTGCCTTAACCTCTCAGCCACGACTACATTCAAAGGCGGCTAGACAGCTCTCTTGACTGCAGGCAGGGAAGCAGGGATTCCACCAAGATTTGGAAACAAAATCAAGCTGAAGGACGAGGTGGCTAAAAGAAGCCTGGCGTCTCCGATTCTTGACACAAAAGGATGTAATGACCCCGATTTGAAAAGTGGTTGCTGCAGCCACAACCCAGAGTAATAACCCCTTTAAGATCACAGCATGCCACTGCTGCAAAACGGTCCAGTGTCATATTTGTCTGTTGCAGAGGAGGCGCATAAATGCTTGTTGGGGAGATGCAGGTGAAGAACATAGTCAGCAGGACAGAAATCTGTGCGGGAAGACCCCAATGAATTTTTTCACATTTTATATAACCGCAGTATCTCCAAACAGTGCCATGCAGTATCTTACTAGAAATGAGGGCAGAGAGAGCAAAAGCCTTGGAAGGCACAGTTATCAGCACAAAAGGGCAGTGTAGGAACCGTAGTCGGCAGGGTTTGAACCTGCGCGGGGAGACCCCAATGGATTTCGAGTCCATTGCCTTAACCTCTCGGCCACGACTACATTTAATGGTGGCTAGACAGCTCTCTTGACTGAAGGCAGGGAAGCAAGGATGCCACCAAGATTCAGAAACAAAAGCAAGCTGCAGGATGAGGTGGCTAAAAGAAGCCTGGCGTCTCCGATTCTCGACACAAAAGGATGTAATGACCCCGATTTGAAAAGTGGTTGCTGCAGCCACAACACAGAGTAATAACCCCTTTAAGATCACAGTGTGCCACTGCTGCAAAACGGTCCAGTGTCATATTTGTCTGTTGCAGAGGAGGCGCATAAATGCTTGTTGGGGAGATGCAGGTGAAGAACATAGTCAGCAGGACAGAAACCTGTGCGGGAAGACCCCAATTAAATTTTTCATACTTTATATAACCGCAGTATCTCCACACAGTGCCATGTAGTATCTTTCAAGAAATGACAACAGAGAGAGCAAAAGCTTTGGAAAGCACAGTTATCAGCACAAAAGTGCAGTTTAGGAACCGTAGTCAGCAGGGTTAGAACCTGCATGGGGAGACCCCAATGGATTTCGAGTACATCGCCTTAACCTCTCGGCCACGACTACGTATAACGGGAGCAAGACAGCTCTCTTGACTGCAGGCAGGGAAGCAAGGATGCCACCAAGATTCAGAAACAAAAGCAAGCTGCAGGATGAGGCGGCTAAAAGAAGCCTGGCGTCCCCGATTCTCAACACAAAAGGATGTAATGACCCCGATTTGAAAAGTGGTTGCTGCAGCCACAACACAGAGTAATAACCCCTTTAAGATCACAGCGTGCCACTGGGTCACTGCTGCAAAATGGTCCAGTGTCATATTTGTCTGTTGCAGAGGAGGCGCATAAATGCTTGTTGGGGAGATGCAGGTGAAGAACATAGTCAGCAGGACAGAAACCTGTGCGGGAAGACCCCAATGAATTTTTTCACATTTTATATAACCGCAGTATCTCCAAACAGTGCCATGCAGTATCTTACAAGAAATGAGGGCAGAGAGAGCAAAAGCCTTGGAAGGCACAGTTATCAGCACAAAAGGGCAGTGTAGGAACCGCAGTCGGCAGGGTTTGAACCTGTGCGGGGAGACCCCAATGGATTTCGAGTCCATCACCTTAACCTCTCGGCCACGACTACATTTAACGGTGGCTAGACAGCTCTCTTGACTGCCGGCAGGGAAGCAGGGATTCCACCAAGATTCGGAAACAAAATCAAGCTGAAGGACAAGGTGGCTAAAAGAAGCCTGGCATCTTCGATTCTCGACACAAAAGGATGTAATGACCCCGATTTGAAAAGTGGTTGCTGCAGCCACAACACAGAGTAATAAACCCTTTAAGATCACAGCGTGCCACTGCTGCAAAACAGTCCAGTGTCATATTTGTCTGTTGCAGAGGATGCGCATAAATGCTTGTTGGGGAGATGCAGGTGAAGAACATAGTCAGCAGGACAGAAACCTGTGCGGGAAGACCCCAATGAATTTTTTCACACTTTATATAACCGCAGTATCTCCACACAGTGCCATGTAGTATCTTACAAGAAATGAGGGCAGAGAGAGCAAAAGCCTTGGAAGGCACAGTTATCAGCACAAAAAGGCAGTGTAGGAACCATAGTCGGCAGGGTTTGAACCTGCGCGGGGAGACCCCAATGGATTTCGAGTCCATCGCCTTAACCTCTCGGCCACAACTACGTATAACTTGAGCCAGACCGATCTCTTGACTGCAGGCAGGGAAGCAGGGATTCCACCAAGATTCAGAAACAAAATCAAGCTGAAGGACGAGGTAGCTAAAAGAAGCCTGGCGTCTCCGATTCTCGACACAAAAGGATGTAATGACCCCGATTTGAAAAGTGGTTGCTGCAGCCACAACACAGAGTAATAACCCCTTTAAGATCACAGCGTGCCACTGGGCCACTGCTGCAAAACGATCCAGTGTCATATTTGTCTGTTGCAGAGGACGTGCATAAATGCTTGTTGGGGAGATGCAGGTGAAGAACATAGTCAGCAGGACCAAAACCTGTGCGGGAAGAACCCAATTAATTTTTTTACACATTTTATATAACCGCAGTATCTCCAAACAGTGCCATGCAGTATCTTACAAGAAATGACAACAGAGAGAGCAAAAGCTTTGGAAAGCACAGTTCTCAGCACAAAAGTGCAGTTTAGGAACCGTAGTCGGCAGGGTTAGAACCTGCATGGGGAGACCCCAATGGATTTCGAGTACATCGCCTTAACCTCTCGGCCACGACTACGTATAACAGGAGCAAGACAGCTCTCTTGACTGCAGGCAGGGAAGCAAGGATGCCACCAAGATTCAGAAACAAAAGCAAGCTGCAGGATGAGGTGGCTAAAAGAAGCCTGGCATCTCCGATTCTCGACACAAAAGGATGTAATGACCCCGATTTGAAAAGTGGTTGCTGCAGCCACAACACAGAGTAATAAACCCTTTAAGATCACAGCGTGCCACTGGGTCACTGCTGCAAAATGGTCCAGTGTCATATTTGTCTGTTGCAAAGGAGGCGCATAAATGCTTGTTGGGGAGATGCAGGTGAAGAACATAGTCAGCAAGAGCAAAACCTGTGCGGGAAGAACCCAATTAATTTTTTCACACTTTATATAACCGCAGTATCTCCACACAGTGCCATGCAGTATCTTACAAGAAATGAGGGCAGAGAGAGCAAAAGCCTTGGAAGGCACAGTTATCAACACAAAAAGGCAGTGTAGGAACCAAAGTCGTTAGGGTTTGAACCTGCACGGGGAGACCCCAATGGATTTCTAGTCCATTGCCTTAACCTCTCAGCCACGACTCCAAAGGAGGCTAGACAGCTCTCTTGACTGCAGGCAGGGAAGCAGGGATTCCACCAAGATTTGGAAACAAAATCAAGCTGAAGGACGAGGTGGCTAAAAGAAGCCTGGCGTCTCCGATTCTCGACACAAAAGGATGTAATGACCCCGATTTGAAAAGTGGTTGCTGCAGCCACAACACAGAGTAATAACCCCTTTAAGATCACAGCATGCCACTGCTGCAAAACGGTCCAGTGTCATATTTGTCTGTTGCAGAGGAGGCGCATAAATGCTTGTTGGGGAGATGCAGGTGAAGAACATAGTCAGCAGGACAGAAACCTGTGCGGGAAGACCCCAATTAATTTTTTCACATTTTATATAACCGCAGTATCTCCAAACAGTGCCATGCAGTATCTTACAAGAAATGAGGGCAGAGAGAGCAAAAGCCTTGGAAGGCACAGTTATCAGCACAAAAGGGCAGTGTAGGAACCGTAGTCGGCAGGGTTTGAACCTGCGCGGGGAGACCCCAATGGATTTCGAGTCCATTGCCTTAACCTCTCGGCCACGACTACATTTAATGGTGGCTAGACAGCTCTCTTGACTGAAGGCAGGGAAGCAAGGATGCCACCAAGATTCAGAAACAAAAGCAAGCTGCAGGATGAGGTGGCTAAAAGAAGCCTGGCGTCTCCGATTCTCGACACAAAAGGATGTAATGACCCCGATTTGAAAAGTGGTTGCTGCAGCCACAACACAGAGTAATAACCCCTTTAAGATCACAGTGTGCCACTGCTGCAAAACGGTCCAGTGTCATATTTGTCTGTTGCAGAGGAGGCGCATAAATGCTTGTTGGGGAGATGCAGGTGAAGAACATAGTCAGCAGGACAGAAACCTGTGCGGGAAGACCCCAATTAAATTTTTCATACTTTATATAACCGCAGTATCTCCACACAGTGCCATGTAGTATCTTTCAAGAAATGACAACAGAGAGAGCAAAAGCTTTGGAAAGCACAGTTATCAGCACAAAAGTGCAGTTTAGGAACCGTAGTCAGCAGGGTTAGAACCTGCATGGGGAGACCCCAATGGATTTCGAGTACATCGCCTTAACCTCTCGGCCACGACTACGTATAACGGGAGCAAGACAGCTCTCTTGACTGCAGGCAGGGAAGCAAGGATGCCACCAAGATTCAGAAACAAAAGCAAGCTGCAGGATGAGGCGGCTAAAAGAAGCCTGGCGTCCCCGATTCTCAACACAAAAGGATGTAATGACCCCGATTTGAAAAGTGGTTGCTGCAGCCACAACACAGAGTAATAACCCCTTTAAGATCACAGCGTGCCACTGGGTCACTGCTGCAAAATGGTCCAGTGTCATATTTGTCTGTTGCAGAGGAGGCGCATAAATGCTTGTTGGGGAGATGCAGGTGAAGAACATAGTCAGCAGGACAGAAACCTGTGCGGGAAGACCCCAATGAATTTTTTCACATTTTATATAACCGCAGTATCTCCAAACAGTGCCATGCAGTATCTTACAAGAAATGAGGGCAGAGAGAGCAAAAGCCTTGGAAGGCACAGTTATCAGCACAAAAGGGCAGTGTAGGAACCGCAGTCGGCAGGGTTTGAACCTGTGCGGGGAGACCCCAATGGATTTCGAGTCCATCACCTTAACCTCTCGGCCACGACTACATTTAACGGTGGCTAGACAGCTCTCTTGACTGCCGGCAGGGAAGCAGGGATTCCACCAAGATTCGGAAACAAAATCAAGCTGAAGGACAAGGTGGCTAAAAGAAGCCTGGCATCTTCGATTCTCGACACAAAAGGATGTAATGACCCCGATTTGAAAAGTGGTTGCTGCAGCCACAACACAGAGTAATAAACCCTTTAAGATCACAGCGTGCCACTGCTGCAAAACAGTCCAGTGTCATATTTGTCTGTTGCAGAGGATGCGCATAAATGCTTGTTGGGGAGATGCAGGTGAAGAACATAGTCAGCAGGACAGAAACCTGTGCGGGAAGACCCCAATGAATTTTTTCACACTTTATATAACCGCAGTATCTCCACACAGTGCCATGTAGTATCTTACAAGAAATGAGGGCAGAGAGAGCAAAAGCCTTGGAAGGCACAGTTATCAGCACAAAAAGGCAGTGTAGGAACCATAGTCGGCAGGGTTTGAACCTGCGCGGGGAGACCCCAATGGATTTCGAGTCCATCGCCTTAACCTCTCGGCCACAACTACGTATAACTTGAGCCAGACCGATCTCTTGACTGCAGGCAGGGAAGCAGGGATTCCACCAAGATTCAGAAACAAAATCAAGCTGAAGGACGAGGTAGCTAAAAGAAGCCTGGCGTCTCCGATTCTCGACACAAAAGGATGTAATGACCCCGATTTGAAAAGTGGTTGCTGCAGCCACAACACAGAGTAATAACCCCTTTAAGATCACAGCGTGCCACTGGGCCACTGCTGCAAAACGATCCAGTGTCATATTTGTCTGTTGCAGAGGACGTGCATAAATGCTTGTTGGGGAGATGCAGGTGAAGAACATAGTCAGCAGGACCAAAACCTGTGCGGGAAGAACCCAATTAATTTTTTTACACATTTTATATAACCGCAGTATCTCCAAACAGTGCCATGCAGTATCTTACAAGAAATGACAACAGAGAGAGCAAAAGCTTTGGAAAGCACAGTTCTCAGCACAAAAGTGCAGTTTAGGAACCGTAGTCGGCAGGGTTAGAACCTGCATGGGGAGACCCCAATGGATTTCGAGTACATCGCCTTAACCTCTCGGCCACGACTACGTATAACAGGAGCAAGACAGCTCTCTTGACTGCAGGCAGGGAAGCAAGGATGCCACCAAGATTCAGAAACAAAAGCAAGCTGCAGGATGAGGTGGCTAAAAGAAGCCTGGCATCTCCGATTCTCGACACAAAAGGATGTAATGACCCCGATTTGAAAAGTGGTTGCTGCAGCCACAACACAGAGTAATAAACCCTTTAAGATCACAGCGTGCCACTGGGTCACTGCTGCAAAATGGTCCAGTGTCATATTTGTCTGTTGCAAAGGAGGCGCATAAATGCTTGTTGGGGAGATGCAGGTGAAGAACATAGTCAGCAAGAGCAAAACCTGTGCGGGAAGAACCCAATTAATTTTTTCACACTTTATATAACCGCAGTATCTCCACACAGTGCCATGCAGTATCTTACAAGAAATGAGGGCAGAGAGAGCAAAAGCCTTGGAAGGCACAGTTATCAACACAAAAAGGCAGTGTAGGAACCAAAGTCGTTAGGGTTTGAACCTGCACGGGGAGACCCCAATGGATTTCTAGTCCATTGCCTTAACCTCTCAGCCACGACTCCAAAGGAGGCTAGACAGCTCTCTTGACTGCAGGCAGGGAAGCAGGGATTCCACCAAGATTTGGAAACAAAATCAAGCTGAAGGACGAGGTGGCTAAAAGAAGCCTGGCGTCTCCGATTCTCGACACAAAAGGATGTAATGACCCCGATTTGAAAAGTGGTTGCTGCAGCCACAACACAGAGTAATAACCCCTTTAAGATCACAGCATGCCACTGCTGCAAAACGGTCCAGTGTCATATTTGTCTGTTGCAGAGGAGGCGCATAAATGCTTGTTGGGGAGATGCAGGTGAAGAACATAGTCAGCAGGACAGAAACCTGTGCGGGAAGACCCCAATTAATTTTTTCACATTTTATATAACCGCAGTATCTCCAAACAGTGCCATGCAGTATCTTACAAGAAATGAGGGCAGAGAGAGCAAAAGCCTTGGAAGGCACAGTTATCAGCACAAAAGGGCAGTGTAGGAACCGTAGTCGGCAGGGTTTGAACCTGCGCGGGGAGACCCCAATGGATTTCGAGTCCATCGCCTTAACCTCTCGGCCACGACTACATTTAATGGTGGCTAGACAGCTCTCTTGACTGCCGGCAGGGAAGCAGGGATTCCACCAAGATTTGGAAACAAAATCAAGCTGAAGGACGAGGTGGCTAAAAGAAGCTTGGCATCTTCGATTCTCGACACAAAAGGATGTAATGACCCCGATTTGAAAAGTGGTTGCTGCAGCCACAACACAGAGTAATAAACCCTTTAAGATCACAGTGTGCCACTGCTGCAAAACGGTCCAGTGTCATATTTGTCTGTTGCAGAGGAGGTGCATAAATGCTTGTTGGGGAGATGCAGGTGAAGAACATAGTCAGCAGGACAGAAACCTGTGCGGGAAGACCCCAATGAATTTTTTCACACTTTATATAACCGCAGTATCTCCACACAGTGCCATGCAGTATCTTACAAGAAATGAGGGCAGAGAGAGCAAAAGCCTTGGAAGGCACAGTTATCAGCACAAAAAGGCAGTGTAGGAACCATAGTCGGCAGGGTTTGAACCTGCGCGGGGAGACCCCAATGGATTTCGAGTCCATCGCCTTAACCTCTCGGCCACGACTACATATAACTTGAGCCAGACCGATCTCTTGACTGCAGGCAGGGAAGCAGGGATTCCACCAAGATTCAGAAACAAAATCAAGCTGAAGGACGAGGTAGCTAAAAGAAGCCTGGCGTCTCCGATTCTCGACACAAAAGGATGTAATGACCCCGATTTGAAAAGTGGTTGCTGCAGCCACAACACAGAGTAATGACCCCTTTAAGATCACAGCGTGCCACTGGGCCACTGCTGCAAAACGGTCCAGTGTCATATTTGTCTGTTGCAGAGGAGGTGCATAAATGCTTGTTGGGGAGATGCAGGTGAAGAACATAGTCAGCAGGACCAAAACCTGTGTGGGAAGAACCCAATTAATTTTTTTACACATTTTAAATAACCGCAGTATCTCCACACAGTGCCATGCAGTATCTTACAAGAAATGAGGGCAGAGAGAGCAAAAGCCTTGGAAGGCACAGTTATCAGCACAAAAAGGCAGTGTAGGAACCATAGTCGGCAGGGTTTGAACCTGCGCGGGGAGACCCCAATGGATTTCGAGTCCATCGCCTTAACCTCTCAGCCACGACTACATTCAAAGGCAGCTAGACAGCTCTCTTGACTCCAGGCAGGGAAGCAGGGATTCCACCAAGATTCGGAAACAAAATCAAGCTGCATGATGAGGTGGCTAAAAGAAGCCTGGCATCTTCGATTCTCGACACAAAAGGATGTAATGACCCCGATTTGAAAAGTGGTTGCTGCAGCCACAACACAGAGTAATAAACCCTTTAAGATCACAGCGTGCCACTGCTGCAAAACAGTCCAGTGTCATATTTGTCTGTTGCAGAGGAGGCGCATAAATGTTTGTTGGGGAGATGCAGGTGAAGAACATAGTCAGCAGGACAGAAACCTGTGCGGGAAGACCCCAATTAATTTTTTCACACTTTATATAACCGCAGTATCTCCACACAGTGCCATGCAGTATCTTACAAGAAATGAGGGCAGAGAGAGCAAAAGCCTTGGAAGGCACAGTTATCAGCACAAAAGGGCAGTGTAGGAACCGTAGTCGGCAGGGTTTGAACCTGTGCCGGGAGACCCCAATGGATTTTAAGTCCATTGCCTTAAACTCTCGACCACGGCTACATTTAATGACGGCTAGACAGCTCTCTTGACTGCAGGCAGGGAAGCAGGGATTCCACCAAGATTCGGAAACAAAATCAAGCTGAAGGACGAGGTGGCTATAAGAAGCCTGGCATCTTCGATTCTCGACACAAAAGGATGTAATGACCCCGATTTGAAAAGTGGTTGCTCCAGCCACAACACAGAGTAATAAACCCTTTAAGATCACAGCGTGCCACTGCTGCAAAACGGTCCAGTGTCATATTTGTCTGTTGCAGAGGAGGTGCATAAATGCTTGTTGGGGAGATGCAGGTGAAGAACATAGTCAGCAGGACAGAAACCTGTGCGGGAAGACCCCAATTAATTTTTTCATACTTTATATAACCGCAGTATCTCCACACAGTGCCATGTAGTATCTTACAAGAAATGAGGGCAGAGAGAGCAAAAGCCTTGGAAGGCACAGTTATCAGCACAAAAAGGCAGTGTATTAACCATAGTCAGCAGGGTTTGAACCTGAGCGGGGAGACCCCAATGGATTTCGAGTCCATTGCCTTAACCTCTCAGCCACGACTACATTCAAAAAAGGCTAGACAGCTCTCTTGACTGCAGGCAGGGAAGCAGGGATTCCACCAAGATTTGGAAACAAAATCAAGCTGAAGGACGAGGTGGCTAAAAGAAGCCTGGCGTCTCCGATTCTCGACACAAAAGGATGTAATGACCCCGATTTGAAAAGTGGTTGCTGCAGCCACAACACAGAGTAATAACCCATTTAAGATCACAGCATGCCACTGCTGCAAAACGGTCCAGTGTCATATTTGTCTGTTGCAGAGGAGGCGCATAAATGCTTGTTGGGGAGATGCAGGTGAAGAACATAGTCAGCAGGACAGAAACCTGTGCGGGAAGACCCCAATTAATTTTTTCACATTTTATATAACCGCAGTATCTCCAAACAGTGCCATGCAGTATCTTACAAGAAATGAGGGCAGAGAGAGCAAAAGCCTTGGAAGGCACAGTTATCAGCACAAAAGGGCAGTGTAGGAACCGCAGTCGGCAGGGTTTGAACCTGTGCGGGGAGACCCCAATGGATTTCGAGTCCATCGCCTTAACCTCTCGGCCACGACTACATTTAACGGTGGCTAGACAGCTCTCTTGACTGCCGGCAGGGAAGCAGGGATTCCACCAAGATTCGGAAACAAAATCAAGCTGAAGGACGAGGTGGCTAAAAGAAGCCTGGCATCTTCGATTCTCGACACAAAAGGATGTAATGACCCCGATTTGAAAAGTGGTTGCTGCAGCCACAACACAGAGTAATGACCCCTTTAAGATCACAGCGTGCCACTGGGCCACTGCTGCAAAACGGTCCAGTGTCATATTTGTCTGTTGCAGAGGAGGTGCATAAATGCTTGTTGGGGAGATGCAGGTGAAGAACATAGTCAGCAGGACCAAAACCTGTGTGGGAAGAACCCAATTAATTTTTTACACATTTTAAATAACCGCAGTATCTCCAAACAGTGCCATGCAGAATCTTTCAAGAAATGACAACAGAGAGAGCAAAAGCTTTGGAAAGCACAGTTCTCAGCACAAAAGTGCAGTTTAGGAACCGTAGTCGGCAGGGTTAGAACCTGCATGGGGAGACTCCAATGGATTTCGAGTACATCACCTTAACCTCTCGGCCACGACTACGTATAATGGGAGCAAGACAGCTCTCTTGACTGCCGGCAGGGAAGCAAGGATGCCACCAAGATTCAGAAACAAAAGCAAGCTGCAGGATGAGGTGGCTAAAAGAAGCCTGGCATCTCCGATTCTCGACACAAAAGGATGTAATGACCCCGATTTGAAAAGTGGTTGCTGCAGCCACAACACAGAGTAATAACCCCTTTAAGATCACAGCGTTCCACTGGGTCACTGCTGCAAAATGGTCCAGTGTCATATTTGTCTGTTGCAGAGGAGGCGCATAAATGCTTGTTGGGGAGATGCAGGTGAAGAACATAGTCAGCAAGAGCAAAACCTGTGCGGGAAGAACCCAATTAATTTTTTCACACTTTATATAACCGCAGTATCTCCACACAGTGCCATGCAGTATCTTACAAGAAATGAGGGCAGAGAGAGCAAAAGCCTTGGAAGGCACAGTTATCAGCACAAAAAGGCAGTGTAGGAACCATAGTCGGCAGGGTTTGAACCTGCGCGGGGAGACCCCAATGGATTTCGAGTCCATCGCCTTAACCTCTCAGCCACGACTACATTCAAAGGCGGCTAGACAGCTCTCTTGACTCCAGGCAGGGAAGCAGGGATTCCACCAAGATTCGGCAACAAAATCAAGCTGCATGATGAGGTGGCTAAAAGAAGCCTGGCATCTTCGATTCTCGACACAAAAGGATGTAATGACCCCGATTTGAAAAGTGGTTGCTGCAGCCACAACACAGAGTAATAAACCCTTTAAGATCACAGCGTGCCACTGCTGCAAAACAGTCCAGTGTCATATTTGTCTGTTGCAGAGGAGGCGCATAAATGTTTGTTGGGGAGATGCAGGTGAAGAACATAGTCAGCAGGACAGAAACCTGTGCGGGAAGACCCCAATTAATTTTTCACACTTTATATAACCGCAGTATCTCCACACAGTGCCATGCAGTATCTTACAAGAAATGAGGGCAGAGAGAGCAAAAGCCTTGGAAGGCACAGTTATCAGCACAAAAGGGCAGTGTAGGAACCGTAGTCGGCAGGGTTTGAACCTGTGCCGGGAGACCCCAATGGATTTTAAGTCCATTGCCTTAAACTCTCGACCACGGCTACATTTAACGGTGGCTAGACAGCTCTCTTGACTGCCGGCAGGGAAGCAGGGATTCCACCAAGATTCGGAAACAAACTCAAGCTGAAGGACGAGGTGGCTAAAAGAAGCCTGGCATCTTCGATTCTCGACACAAAAGGATGTAATGACCCCGATTTGAAAAGTGGTTGCTGCAGCCACAACACAGAGTAATGACCCCTTTAAGATCACAGCGTGCCACTGGGCCACTGCTGCAAAACGGTCCAGTGTCATATTTGTCTGTTGCAGAGGAGGTGCATAAATGCTTGTTGGGGAGATGCAGGTGAAGAACATAGTCAGCAGGACCAAAACCTGTGTGGGAAGAACCCAATTAATTTTTTTACACATTTTAAATAACCGCAGTATCTCCAAACAGTGCCATGCAGAATCTTTCAAGAAATGACAACAGAGAGAGCAAAAGCTTTGGAAAGCACAGTTCTCATTACAAAAGTGCAGTTTAGGAACCGTAGTCGGCAGGGTTAGAACCTGCATGGGGAGACTCCAAAGGATTTCGAGTACATCACCTTAACCTCTCGGCCACGACTACGTATAATGGGAGCAAGACAGCTTTCTTGACTGCCGGCAGGGAAGCAAGGATGCCACCAAGATTCAGAAACAAAAGCAAGCTGCAGGATGAGGTGGCTAAAAGAAGCCTGGCATCTCCGATTCTCGACACAAAAGGATGTAATGACCCCGATTTGAAAAGTGGTTGCTGCAGCCACAACACAGAGTAATAACCCCTTTAAGATCACAGCGTTCCACTGGGTCACTGCTGCAAAATGGTCCAGTGTCATATTTGTCTGTTGCAGAGGAGGCGCATAAATGCTTGTTGGGGAGATGCAGGTGAAGAACATAGTCAGCAAGAGCAAAACCTGTGCGGGAAGAACCCAATTAATTTTTTCACACTTTATATAACCGCAGTATCTCCACACAGTGCCATGCAGTATCTTACAAGAAATGAGGGCAGAGAGAGCAAAAGCCTTGGAAGGCACAGTTATCAGCACAAAAAGGCAGTGTAGGAACCATAGTCGGCAGGGTTTGAACCTGCGCGGGGAGACCCCAATGGATTTCGAGTCCATCGCCTTAACCTCTCAGCCACGACTACATTCAAAGGCGGCTAGACAGCTCTCTTGACTCCAGGCAGGGAAGCAGGGATTCCACCAAGATTCGGAAACAAAATCAAGCTGCATGATGAGGTGGCTAAAAGAAGCCTGGCATCTTCGGATTCTCGACACAAAAGGATGTAATGACCCCGATTTGAAAAGTGGTTGCTGCAGCCACAACACAGAGTAATAAACCCTTTAAGATCACAGCGTGCCACTGCTGCAAAACAGTCCAGTGTCATATTTGTCTGTTGCAGAGGAGGCGCATAAATGTTTGTTGGGGAGATGCAGGTGAAGAACATAGTCAGCAGGACAGAAACCTGTGCGGGAAGACCCCAATTAATTTTTTCACACTTTATATAACCGCAGTATCTCCACACAGTGCCATGCAGTATCTTACAAGAAATGAGGGCAGAGAGAGCAAAAGCCTTGGAAGGCACAGTTATCAGCACAAAAGGGCAGTGTAGGAACCGTAGTCGGCAGGGTTTGAACCTGTGCCGGGAGACCCCAATGGATTTTAAGTCCATTGCCTTAAACTCTCGACCACGGCTACATTTAACGGTGGCTAGACAGCTCTCTTGACTGCCGGCAGGGAAGCAGGGATTCCACCAAGATTCGGAAACAAACTCAAGCTGAAGGACGAGGTGGCTAAAAGAAGCCTGGCATCTTCGATTCTCGACACAAAAGGATGTAATGACCCCGATTTGAAAAGTGGTTGCTGCAGCCACAACACAGAGTAATGACCCCTTTAAGATCACAGCGTGCCACTGGGCCACTGCTGCAAAACGGTCCAGTGTCATATTTGTCTGTTGCAGAGGAGGTGCATAAATGCTTGTTGGGGAGATGCAGGTGAAGAACATAGTCAGCAGGACCAAAACCTGTGTGGGAAGAACCCAATTAATTTTTTTACACATTTTAAATAACCGCAGTATCTCCAAACAGTGCCATGCAGAATCTTTCAAGAAATGACAACAGAGAGAGCAAAAGCTTTGGAAAGCACAGTTCTCAGCACAAAAGTGCAGTTTAGGAACCGTAGTCGGCAGGGTTAGAACCTGCATGGGGAGACTCCAATGGATTTCGAGTACATCACCTTAACCTCTCGGCCACGACTACGTATAATGGGAGCAAGACAGCTCTCTTGACTGCCGGCAGGGAAGCAAGGATGCCACCAAGATTCAGAAACAAAAGCAAGCTGCAGGATGAGGTGGCTAAAAGAAGCCTGGCATCTCCGATTCTCGACACAAAAGGATGTAATGACCCCGATTTGAAAAGTGGTTGCTGCAGCCACAACACAGAGTAATAACCCCTTTAAGATCACAGCGTTCCACTGGGTCACTGCTGCAAAATGGTCCCAGTGTCATATTTGTCTGTTGCAGAGGAGGCGCATAAATGCTTGTTGGGGAGATGCAGGTGAAGAACATAGTCAGCAAGAGCAAAACCTGTGCGGGAAGAACCCAATTAATTTTTTCACACTTTATATAACCGCAGTATCTCCACACAGTGCCATGCAGTATCTTACAAGAAATGAGGGCAGAGAGAGCAAAAGCCTTGGAAGGCACAGTTATCAGCACAAAAAGGCAGTGTAGGAACCATAGTCGGCAGGGTTTGAACCTGCGCGGGGAGACCCCAATGGATTTCGAGTCCATCGCCTTAACCTCTCAGCCACGACTACATTCAAAGGCGGCTAGACAGCTCTCTTGACTCCAGGCAGGGAAGCAGGGATTCCACCAAGATTCGGAAACAAAATCAAGCTGCATGATGAGGTGGCTAAAAGAAGCCTGGCATCTTCGATTCTCGACACAAAAGGATGTAATGACCCCGATTTGAAAAGTGGTTGCTGCAGCCACAACACAGAGTAATAAACCCTTTAAGATCACAGCGTGCCACTGCTGCAAAACAGTCCAGTGTCATATTTGTCTGTTGCAGAGGAGGCGCATAAATGTTTGTTGGGGAGATGCAGGTGAAGAACATAGTCAGCAGGACAGAAACCTGTGCGGGAAGACCCCAATTAATTTTTTCACACTTTATATAACCGCAGTATCTCCACACAGTGCCATGCAGTATCTTACAAGAAATGAGGGCAGAGAGAGCAAAAGCCTTGGAAGGCACAGTTATCAGCACAAAAGGGCAGTGTAGGAACCGTAGTCGGCAGGGTTTGAACCTGTGCCGGGAGACCCCAATGGATTTTAAGTCCATTGCCTTAAACTCTCGACCACGGCTACATTTAATGACTGCTAGACAGCTCTCTTGACTGCAGGCAGGGAAGCAGGGATTCCACCAAGATTCGGAAACAAAATCAAGCTGAAGGACGAGGTGGCTATAAGAAGCCTGGCATCTTCGATTCTCGACACAAAAGGATGTAATGACCCCGATTTGAAAAGTGGTTGCTCCAGCCACAACACAGAGTAATAAACCCTTTAAGATCACAGCGTGCCACTGCTGCAAACGGTCCAGTGTCATATTTGTCTGTTGCAGAGGAGGTGCATAAATGCTTGTTGGGGAGATGCAGGTGAAGAACATAGTCAGCAGGACAGAAAACCTGTGCGGGAGACCCCAATTAATTTTTTCATACTTTATATAACCGCAGTATCTCCACACAGTGCCATGTAGTATCTTACAAGAAATGAGGGCAGAGAGAGCAAAAGCCTTGGAAGGCACAGTTATCAGCACAAAAAGGCAGTGTATTAACCATAGTCAGCAGGGTTTGAACCTGAGCGGGGAGACCCCAATGGATTTCGAGTCCATCGCCTTAACCTCTCGGCCACGACTATGTATAACTTGAGCCAGACCGATCTCTTGACTGCAGGCAGGGAAGCAGGGATTCCACCAAGATTCAGAAACAAAATCAAGCTGAAGGACGAGGTAGCTAAAAGAAGCCTGGCGTCTCCGATTCCCGACACAAAAGGATGTAATGACCCCGATTTGAAAAGTGGTTGCTGCAGCCACAACACAGAGTAATAACCCCTTTAAGATCACAGCGTGCCACTGGGCCACTGCTGCAAAACGGTCCAGTGTCATATTTGTCTGTTGCAGAGGAGGTGCATAAATGCTTGTTGGGGAGATGCAGGTGAAGAACATAGTCAGCAGACCAAAACCTGTGCGGGAAGAACCCAATTAATTTTTTACACATTTTATATAACCGCAGTATCTCCAAACAGTGCCATGCAGAATCTTTCAAGAAATGACAACAGAGAGAGCAAAAGCTTTGGAAAGCACAGTTCTCAGCACAAAAGTGCAGTTTAGGAACCGTAGTCGGCAGGGTTAGAACCTGCATGGGGAGACCCCAATGGATTTCGAGTACATTGCCTTAACCTCTCGGCCACGACTACGTATAACTGGGAGCAAGACAGCTCTCTTGACTGCAGGCAGGGAAGCAAGGATGCCACCAAGATTCAGAAACAAAAGCAAGCTGCAGGATGAGGTGGCTAAAGAAGCCTGGCATCTCCGATTCTCGACACAAAAGGATGTAATGACCCCGATTTGAAAAGTGGTTGCTGCAGCCACAACACAGAGTAATAAACCCTTTAAGATCACAGCGTTCACTGGGTCACTGCTGCAAAATGGTCCAGTGTCATATTTGTCTGTTGCAGAGGAGGCGCATAAATGCTTGTTGGGGAGATGCAAGTGAAGAACATAGTCAGCAAGAGCAAAACCTGTGCGGGAAGAACCCAATTAATTTTTCACACTTTATATAACCGCAGTATCTCCACACAGTGCCATGCAGTATCTTACAAGAAATGAGGGCAGAGAGAGCAAAAGGCCTTGGAAGGCACAGTTATCAGCACAAAAAGGCAGTGTAGGAACCTTAGTCGTTAGGGTTGAACCTGCGCGGGGAGACCCCAATGGATTTCGAGTCCATTGCCTTAACCTCTCAGCCACGACTACATTCAAAAAGGCTAGACAGCTCTCTTGACTGCAGGCAGGGAAGCAGGGATTCCACCAAGATTTGGAAACAAAATCAAGCTGAAGGACGAGGTGGCTAAAAGAAGCCTGGCGTCTCCGATTCTCGACACAAAAGGATGTAATGACCCCGATTTGAAAAGTGGTTGCTGCAGCCACAACACAGAGTAATAACCCATTTAAGATCACAGCATGCCACTGCTGCAAAACGGTCCAGTGTCATATTTGTCTGTTGCAGAGGAGGCGCATAAATGCTAGTTGGGGAGATGCAGGTGAAGAACATAGTCAGCAGGACAGAAACCTGTGCGGGAAGACCCCAATTAATTTTTTCACATTTTATAATAACCGCAGTATCTCCAAACAGTGCCATGCAGTATCTTACAAGAAATGAGGGCAGAGAGAGCAAAAGCCTTGGAAGGCACAGTTATCAGCACAAAAGGGCAGTGTAGGAACCGCAGTCGGCAGGGTTTGAACCTTGGCGGGGAGACCCCAATGGATTTCAAGTCCATCGCCTTAACCTCTCGGCCACGACTACATTTAATGGTGGCTAGACAGCTCTCTTGACTGCCGGCAGGGAAGCAGGGATTCCACCAAGATTCGGAAACAAAATCAAGCTGAAGGACGAGGTGGCTAAAAGAAGCCTGGCATCTTCAATTCTCGACACAAAAGGATGTAATGACCCCGATTTGAAAAGTGGTTGCTGCAGCCACAACACAGAGTAATGACCCCTTTAAGATCACAGCGTGCCACTGGCCACTGCTGCAAAACGGTCCAGTGTCATATTTGTCTGTTGCAGAGGAGGTGCATAAATGCTTGTTGGGGAGATGCAGGTGAAGAACATAGTCAGCAGGACCAAAACCTGTGCGGGAAGAACCCAATTAATTTTTTACACATTTTAAATAACCGCAGTATCTCCAAACAGTGCCATGCAGAATCTTTCAAGAAATGACAACAGAGAGAGCAAAAGCTTTGGAAAGCACAGTTCTCAGCACAAAAGTGCAGTTTAGGAACCGTAGTCGGCAGGGTTAGAACCTGCATGGGGAGACTCCAATGATTTCGAGTACATCACCTTAACCTCTCGGCCACGACTACGTATAATGGGAGCAGACAGCTCTCTTGACTGCCGGCAGGGAAGCAAGGATGCCACCAAGATTCAGAAACAAAAGCAAGCTGCAGGATGAGGTGGCTAAAAGAAGCCTGGCATCTCCGATTCTCGACACAAAAGGATGTAATGACCCGATTTGAAAAGTGGTTGCTGCAGCCACAACACAGAGTAATAACCCCTTTAAGATCACAGCGTTCCACTGGGTCACTGCTGCAAAATGTCCAGTGTCATATTGTCTGTTGCAGAGGAGGCGCATAAATGCTTGTTGGGGAGATGCAGGTGAAGAACATAGTCAGCAAGAGCAAAACCTGTGCGGGAAGAACCCAATTAATTTTTTCACACTTTATATAACCGCAGTATCTCCACACAGTGCCATGCAGTATCTTACAAGAAATGAGGGCAGAGAGAGCAAAAGCCTTGGAAGGCACAGTTATCAGCACAAAAAGGCAGTGTAGGAACCATAGTCGGCAGGGTTTGAACCCTGCGCGGGGAGACCCCAATGGATTTCGAGTCCATCGCCTTAACCTCTTCAGCCACGACTACATTCAAAAGGCGGCTAGACAGCTCTCTTGACTGCAGGCAGGGAAGCAGGGATTCCACCAAGATTCAGAAACAAAATCAAGCTGCAGGACGAGGTGGCTAAAAGAAGCCTGGCATCTCCGATTCTCGACACAAAAGGATGTAATGACCCCGATTTGAAAAGTGGTTGCTGCAGCCACAACACAGAGTAATAAACCCTTTAAGATCACAGCGTGCCACTGCTGCAAAACGGTCCAGTGTCATATTTGTCTGTTGCAGAGGAGGCGCATAAATGCTTGTTGGGGAGATGCAGGTGAAGAACATAGTCAGCAGGACAGAAACCTGTGCGGGAAGACCCCAATGAATTTTTTCACACTTTATATAACCGCAGTATCTCCACACAGTGCCATGCAGTATCTTACAAGAAATGAGGGCAGAGAGAGCAAAAGCCTTGGAAGGCACAGTTATCAGCACAAAAGGGCAGTGTAGGAACCGTAGTCGGCAGGGTTTGAACCTGCGCGGGGAGACCCCAATGGATTTCGAGTCCATCGCCTTAACCTCTCGGCCACGACTACATTTAACGGAGCTAGACAGCTCTCTTGACTGCAGGCAGGGAAGCAGGGATTCCACCAAGATTCGGAAACAAAATCAAGCTGAAGGACGAGGTGGCTAAAAGAAGCCTGGCGTCTTCGATTCTCGACACAAAAGGATGTAATGACCCCGATTTGAAAAGTGGTTGCTGCAGCCACAACACAGAGTAATAACCCCTTTAAGATCACAGCGCACTGGCCACTGCTGCAAAACGGTCCAGTGTCATATTTGTCTGTTGCAGAGGAGGCGCATAAATGCTTGTTGGGGAGATGCAGGTGAAGAACATAGTCAGCAGGACAGAAACCTGTGCGCGGAAGACCCAATTATTTTTTTCACATTTTATATAACCGCAGTATCTCCAAACAGTGCCATGCAGAATCTTTCAAGAAATGAACAGAGAGAGCAAAAGCCTTGGAAAGCACAGTTCTCAGCACAAAAGTGCAGTTTAGGAACCGTAGTCGGCAGGGTTAGAACCTGCGTGGGGAGACCCAATGGATTTCGAGTACATCGCCTTAACCTCTCGGCCACGACTACGTATAATGGGAGCAGACAGCTCTCTTGACTGCAGGCAGGGAAGCAAGGATTGCCACCAAGATTCAGAAACAAAAGCAAGCTGCAGGATGAGGTGGCTAAAAGAAGCCTGGCGTCTCCGATTCTCGACACAAAAGGATGTAATGACCCGATTTGAAAAGTGGTTGCTGCAGCCACAACACAGAGTAATAACCCTTTAAGATCACAGCGTGCCACTGGGTCACTGCTGCAAA